>NC_056741.1:848925256-848972756 GCF_019279795.1 Protopterus annectens | reverse complement strand
CAGTGAGTGATGTAATTAGAATGTTCCTGGTTGCTAAGTGGTCATTTGAAAAAGTTCTCTACTCAGTCTACTACAGACTCCTCAGAGGTGACCTCTGTCTGGCATACAAAGCAATCTCAGACCCCACCCGATGGGACTGCTGCATATCTACAAGTCAAGCTCCACTCGAGTAACCCCACATGCACGACCTCAACCTGGTCTGTGACATCAATAGGACATGCTGGCAGGACAGAGTTGTGTCTCAGAGACTTCCCCTTTTGTGGAATAGACTCCCTCTCCACATAAAGCAGAGTACCTCATTAAACCTTTTTAACCGCAACCTGGATAACTGGATGGGAAACAGGAAAATACACCCCTGGGATTCCATCTGTGTCCCTGCTGGACAGTGGCATAGGGTTGGGACTGTTAATTTCAAAATGAGACATTTGAGACTGCAGTTTGTCAACTGCTGAGCAGTTTTGTGAAGTACAGTCAGTGGGCCCCCATGAAAGAGAACTCGCCAAAAACTTTAAACCTGCCTTTTACCTTGTTATGTGCTAGATTAGATCAGGGACAGTATTCTTTAGTTAGATTAGGAAAGCTTAATTATTAAGATAGACTTTTTCTAGAATAATGGACTCCTATCCTGCAGTTTAATTTTAAATTTCTGGAGATTGAGTTCTAGTGTTTATTGAAAGCTATTGATTTACAATCTTATAATCATTTTACTTATTATTAAATGCTTTTCATTACTGTACATTGTGGACAGAAATCAGTGTTTTTTCTTTAGAGATTAGAGTGTGCGCTTACCGGTTTGATACTCCCCAGGTCAGTTCAAAGGCCTGGTCGCTTATGGTCATAGCTATAATTTATTTTATATTTAATTTTCATAATTGGACACCTCTTCAGAAGGGCATGAAGATACTCTGATTGGTGACAGCATTACCATGTTATTTTGGGAAAGGGACACAGCTGGGAATCTGTGTCAGGCTTTCTCAGAAGTGTTTGGATGCGCGAGATTTAAATTTACTTTGAGTGTAAGTGCATCCGAGGTCTTAAGCTGGGACACATTGCTCTAAAGTGTAGAATATGAAAATACATTAGGGGTGGATAGAGGTATATATTCCAGTCCCAGGAAAATAGAGCCTGTTCCTGTTGTGCTCTTAGTGGAAAATTGTGAAATATTACTTCTGTTTAAGTGACCATCTCATACTGGAGTCAGTAGTGAGGATTGATGCTCCTTAGTTACTGACCCAGGATAGTAAGGGATGTCATTTACTGGTCGCAGTTCAGTGGGATATAGCCAGACATCACAAACACTATCATGATTCAGAGAGAGAAAGAGAAAGTCACTGCTATTCAGTATCTGCAATGGGTTACAGTAGGAATAAGAGGAGGGTTTCATAGCAAACCTCCTCAGTGAGGCTTGGTCTGATACCTCAGTGGATGAGGAAGCCCTTTCACAGCAGCAATCTTCAACCCAGGTCAGGACATACAAGAAGTATTGTAGGAGTTGGGGACATGCTTACTGATATGCCAGTGGTACTCACCTGACTGCAGCACCATGGGGACATCGGGCTCCAATAGCCAATATAATAGGCACTTTATAGGGTTCCTGAGCATGTTTAACAGACACTAAAACAAAAAAAGCAGGAGATGTTGGATCTGGGAGTAATACAAAAGCCCAATAATCACTAGGCCTCATGACAATACTGATGCCAAAGGCAGACAACAGCACCAAGTTCTGTGTAGACTACAGGAAAATGAATAGCCACAAAGAGTCAGATGCTTACCCTAAGCCCAAGACAGAAGAAACCTTACAGCAGCTGGGTATGAGCATCTTACTACTATTGATATGAACAAAAGGTTACTGACGGTACCCTTGATACCTGCAGTAATGAGATGTCAGCTTATGTAACCCCTTTTGGGTTATACAAGTACAAGATGGAAATTGCTCCAGCAAACTGCTTGAGGTTTATAGGTCACATTCTAACAGGTGCAGAGGCTGTGATCTTGCTTAACTGATGATATTGCAATCTACAGCCGGTTATGGCAAGAAAATGTTAAGCATGTTAGGGAGCTGTTGGGTAGACTGAAAAGGGAAGGGTTAACTATCAAAAATATCAGGTGGGAATGGCAAAAGTGTCTCATCTCGGTCACAGATGGGGTGACGGTAAGATTTAGATAGAATCAAACAAGATGGAGTCCATTCAGGCATGGCCTACCTACGCTACTAAATAACATGTTAGCACATTTATAGAGACAGCAGAAAGTTTGTTCCTCACTATAGTATGACAGCACTTCCCTTGCAGACCTTACCAGAAAGAGTAGAGCAGATAAAGTTGTCTGGACTTGTCAGCTTGTGTACAGGCATCCCAAATACTTACAGGCCTTTAGTGGACCCCCTGTACTAGATTGTCCTGACTTCTCCTTCTTCTTCTTTCGGCTTTTCCCGGTTAGGGGTCACCACAGCGGAACACCTGTCCGCTCATGATTGGCAGTGGACTTTTACAGTGTCGAGTTGCCAGCCCGGCGTCCAACCTTCCACAGAAGGCACACACACACGCACTCACATGAAGGGCCAGTTTAGAGTGTCCAGTCCGCCCACAGCATGACTTTGGGATGTTGGGGGAAACCCACGCGACCACAGGGAGGACATGTAGACTCCACATAGAAGGCATCCCAGCCGAGGATCGAACTGCAGAACCTCTTGCTGTGAGGCAGCAACGCTAACCTCTGCACCACCGCGGCTGCCCTCTAGATTGTCCTGACTACAATCAAGAATTTATTGAGCAGGTATATGCTTCAAACCATGGAATGGGGACTGCAGTTCAGCTTTCATTAAAGTCACAAAGGTACCACATAGTGTACCACAGCTGCAAACGTCCATCCAAGGTGAATCATCAGTAGCAGTAGAAAAAGATTACCTGGTCTTAAGTTCACAGACTATAGCCTTGGTTACAAAAGGCACACAGACAAAATGGAAAGCGTATTAGATGAAGATTAGCATTGCTGTCTTATAACATGACTATCCAGTAGAAGAGTTGTACTGCTAAAGGCACTGCAGATGTTTGTCAAGAAAGGAAACAGGATACTGTACCAAGGGAGTGCACTCATCTGATGGGGGGAGTGGAGACTATGTGTTGTTTGGGACTATATCTGCTACTGTTTTCTGAATCAGCTTTAAAAGATCAGTGAGCTGCATTTATGATTTTATAAAACCTATTGTAGGTAAAATGTGCTTTTTTTCAGCCTAATGGAAAACATGAGAACTTGTGACCTTTTTTTCTACACAGTTTTAAAAAAGTATATGGTACTTGTAAAGGAAGTGAGTAACTGCATTCATTTGGGAAATACAGCAATTATATATATAGGATGTGAAATGTATGCCAGACATATGGAAAAAATGTAATTATTCTGCCCTGTGATTACAAGATCTGTGACTATTAGTAGTCCACAAAACTAACAAGCTACAAAACTATGAAAACAAACTCATCAGTAGGTAAATATGAAACTCTGCCTAACAGTATCTGCAGTTTCTGCACAGGGAAACATATGCCAAACAGGTAAATAGTCAGAACAAGGAAGAGAGAACAACTTTCCTGGACCTTGTGGTGTTCAAAGCTATAAGGCACTTATTATCTTTGCAGTGAAGGCTTGTGGAAATTCAGCCACTGTATCATAGGGCTTTTTAACTTTTTATTTAAGAGGCAGCTAGAAAGACTTAACTGTAAACACTCTTTCTTATAATCTATTTCTTTGATGTGATAATTTTCTGCTTTCTCTATACAGATTTATATTTCTCTGCATATTCAATTAACTGTACTGTTTAACTCATTCTTTCTTAAGTGAAGAATTTTTACTTTCTCTCTTTTAAAAAGTTTGTGACTGGTCGTCTAGTTATTTTTTAATTAATAATAGGTTATTTATTGCTAAATGGTGATAACTTGCTGGCATCCATCACTAATTAGCTGAACTACTCTAGTACAAACTACCATTACTCCCTGTATTTTTCCCTTATAAGATCCATTATTGAGTACAATGCCCCTTTCAGCATGTACCTCACAAAGCATATGCAGCAGCTGGAGAGAACACAGAGGTTCCTCATCTGGAGGATCCAGGGCCTCAAACATCTACCCTACACAGACAGGCTAAAAGCCCTGTCCCTCTACTCAATCTACTACGGACTCCTCAAAGGTGACCTCTCTCTGGCATACAAAGAAATCTCAGACCCCGCCTGATGGGATTGTTGCATATCTTCAAGTCAAGCTCCACTCGAGTAATCCGCACGCACGACCTCAACCTGGTCTGTGACATCAATAGGACATGCTGGCAGGACAGATTTGTGTTCCAGCGACTCCACCTTTTGTGGAATAGACTCCCTCTCCACATAAAGCAGAGTACCTCATTAAACCTTTTTAAGCGCAATCTGGATAACTGGATGGGGAACAGGAAAATACACCTCTGGGATTCCACCTGTGTCCTTGCTGGACAGTGGCATAGGGTGCTGACTTGTTGGAACATGGGCTAAATTCTTGGCTAGGCTTGTAAGGGCCTCAGAGTCAATAGCTCAGTAACTTCCTATGATAGTATGATCCTATTAGTGTTTATAATTATATGGCTTATTAACATGAATGAAACATAACAGTCAAGTAATTTAAGGTGGAGGCAGTGTACAACCAAGAGCAAGGACAAAAAGTTGTAGGGCTGGAGACTATTACAAACCTTCCCTGGAAATGAATGTGTGTGTGTGTTCACATGTTGTGTGTGAATGTAAGAATTTATTCAAAGTAAAGTCAGCACTGGAAAGCTTGATACCAACAGACAGTAATAAGAAAGGAGTCTGGAAAGCTAGGCCAAAGACTCTGCTTGATGGGTGCTCAGTGTAAAGACTATTCTTGGATATGGATGGTGTAAGCTCATACCCAGGGCAACAATGCATATTTGAAAGCAGGCTGCACTTAGTGAGCTGTTTAATGATTCATATTTATGTGCCCTTTTTATACTTTAACCTGATTAGTACCAGTGGTGTGAGTGGAGCGACTATACCCCTGGGGGTCATCAGATTTTAGACTGTAGCTAAATTTGCTGGTGGGCAATGGAGATTTCCGAAAACAAGCAGCAGTTTTTTGCATAGAGTCACTATTGCTATAGCTGTTCTGGCAGTATTTGCCATGTGCAGCTACAACAATATGCGTAAATGTTATTTATTCACTATTTACTGTTCAAAATGCTATAACCAACTGAATATACAGCTACTAACCAAGTCTCTCTTCATTAATGGGCAGTTTCACCAACATATAGGGAAAAAAAACCCCTAAAAACAGTTAAAACAGTAGTCTTGGTAAAGCAAGGGATAAGTTTTCTTTTCACCACATGCAGGAGGCATTGCTCTCTATATCATCTTACTTAATACAAACACACAATCTTAAGGCAAGGTTTGCACTTTTGATGAAATAATCCATTAGCAAGAACTAGCTTGACTAACGATACAGTTACCACAGCCAGTTTCTCTAATAGCTGTGCTGTGCCCAAGAATGCCATCAGTCTGAAGGGGGCAATAGCTCATTCAGGTTGCCTTGTGGCTTAATGCAGCTTTCTGACATACATACCAATCATCAGATCCTATTCACATCTCTATTTGTGACTCACAGTTGCAGGTTAGTGAAAGCCTTCATGAATATGCACTGCCATGCTTCTGAATCTGGCCTTTCATCCATTTAATTATTGTAGTGTCATCAGTATATGTTACAGTCAACATTTCTTTCTCTGCTCCTGGTCACAGTTATCATCAGAAAAGCATTCCAATGGTCACATTATCCACTGCCTTCTCAACCATGAAATTCTGATCTGGCATTCTATGAGCGTTTATATGACATACTGTCCATTTGAACTTTCCTGGAAATTTATATTTTTTAAATAAAAACGTTCATAAATTTTAACAAACTACATCAGAAACACTGCCAAAACATACACTGATTATCAGAACAGTAAAAAATATAAATAAGAATACCACCCATATAACACAGCTACATAAGTAGATTGCAGTACTTCAATTTATTTCAAAATACACTAAATACTGTGCCTCAATAAATCCCTCAATAATTAATGCTACATTCTACTTATGCTAAATTTATCTAATTCTTCACCAACATATAAATAAAAAATGGTGGAAAGACAGGTTTATAAACCTGCACTTCCCAAACCTCTGAGCGGCGCAGCAGTTTGCTTTGTCGCCTCACAGCAAGAGGTTCTCCAGTTCGATTCTCGGCTGGGGTGCCTTCTGTGCAGAGTCTACATGTCCTCCCTGTGTTCATGTGGGTTTCCTCTGGGTGGTACTTTTCCTACCACCTTACAAAGACATGTGTCTGGAGCATTTCTCCCCAGGCCTCCAAGGACAATTTGCTTGTCCCAAGTCGGACCTTCCTGGTAAATAAATAAATAAATGTTATCCCCTGCAATTTTTATCCAGTGCCTGTATTATCATAGCTATAAACTATCTTGCCACTACATGTCTATGCAGACATAGTTTTTGTTTTCCTTATTCATTTAATTTCCAAGTGTGATAAACAGAACATTGATTTTTGTTCAGATTCACACATTTAATGGCTCTCCAAAATCATGTAAAATTCTAATGAAAGACATGGAAGCATGGACTGCCTGGCTAAAGAATAAAAACAACATAAGTCTTCAGTTATACAGACAACTCTGCAACCAAACAAAAAGACGAATATTGCACGACAAAAAATCATACAATTTCTACATTCAAGATTACCACAAAAACAACCCTAAGAAATTCTGGTCTTCTGTAATGTCACTACTCAACTCAGGAAATAAAAAAATAATCTCTATCCATACCCTAATATACCACCACTTCAAACAGCCACCAAATTTAGCACATACTTTACACAGTCTGTAACCAACCTAAAAGTAAACCCAACTCAGTACTTCTTCCAATACCTCAAATACTAACCTCTACACCACACACACACACACACACACACACACACACACACACACACACACACACACACACACACACACACACACACACACACCCACACACCCACACCCACACACAAAACCAACCCCTCACTCATTACCAAAACACAAACTATCCCCAGCTTACTTTTCAGCCCATCCCTTTACCTCAAATAAAAAACTACTATAAAAACTGAAATCTTGTCAACTTCTGCACATAATCTCCCACCAGAATATCTAAAGCTTGCCGCAGAGGCAATAGCATTCCCTGTTAGCATCTTAATTAACAGATTCATAGCGGACTCACATGTCCCTAACCTATGGAAAAGATGACACATTATCCCTTTACAAAAGGGAGGCAATGCCACTGACATCACAAACTTTCATCCTACTGCAAAATCCTGTCCCCTCTACAAGAGTCTAGAAAAATGTGTGCACTTACAACTTCTTCACCATCTTAAACAGAACAATCAACCTTCTCACACTCAACATGGCTTTAGACCTGTACACAGTACCTCAACAGCCTTATTATCTTTCTTGGACTTTGTCAACAAAGTCTGTGACACTGGCAAACTAGTATCTGCAGTATTTCTAGATTTGTCAGAAGCATTTGACAGGTATCTCACCCCAAACTCCTTAAAGACCTTTCCAGCATTGGTCTATCCTCCTGCTCACCTCAGTGGTTTTCTAGCTACCTAGCTGACAGGCAGCAAGCAGTAAAATGTCAGGGCTCTATCTCCCAATATCACATCATCAAGGATCCATCCCTGGCCCATTGCTATTTAATGTCTTCATCAATAACTTACATACATCCTCTTGTGAAGGCACTCTAATCCAATATGCCAAAGACTCCACTATTAGCTGCATATCAGACATATTAACTCGCCTACAACACATAACACAACAAGCTTTCTCTTCCATAAAAACATGGCTCTCCAGTGCTGAACTCCTACTGAACCCCCCCCCCCCAAAAAAAATAAAGCTCCTTCTCTTCACCCACAAACCCCATAGCTCCAACAAAACAAACTTCAAGATCTTTTCAGCCAACAATACTGCAATCAAATTCGTTCAGCATATCAAACTACTAGGTGTCATAACTGACTATAATCTCAAGTTTGACATAAAAAAACACCAAAAACTGGGCATGCTACACAAGAATAAAAACTTCCTCACAGCAGGTACCAAAATTACCCTGGCCAAAACCTACCTCTTGCCCTCACTGTTACATGGGGCCCCAATTCTAACTAGCTTACAGACCTCCCTAAAAAAAAAAAACTAGAAAGCTGCTATAACTAAATTGCCAAATTTGCCTTAAACGCACCCCTCTAACTCATCAATCTAAAGCCCTACATTCACTAAGACGGCTTGAATTCCCCCCTCCAATACGTACAACTTACTACAGTACACTACACAAACACATCCACAACCCACCAGCTTGTCCTGGGCTTGTTCTTAGCCCATTAATCAGCTTTTATACCACAGATATAACATCTCAAATCTGAGGAGAAACATCTTCTCACATCTTATAAACCTAACAAAACCCTAGGCCTAAGCTTTTACTCCTGCTTTGTGGCAGAACTATGGAACTTCCTTCCTTTATCAAAACTGCTACTAACCTGCACTCCCCCAAAACCTCTATAAAAGAATACTTCAACAATGCTTGGATTTGCTCCTGTATAAGCCCAGGCTGATGTAATCTTATACCTTTTCCTACCTCTACTCTCTCTATCCCCGGTACTAACTTACCCTACCCTCCCTTCCTCTACACACATTCCCCTGAGGTTATACGCCTGCCTTTTCCACATCGATTCCTACCATCTCCTCAATCATACCCTACCCTTCTCTATTCATACTATCCTACGCCTTTGCCAATACAATCTGTTACCATATTTCACGACCTTTAGAATATTAATAATCATTATGATAATCATCTATTATGTAAATAATGCTGCATCTTCCTATTATCAGGCTTTCTATATAACTTATGCTTGAACACTATGACTTTATATCTGTTGAGTTTTTCTTCTGACAAACTAATGTGTAGTTTTTCAAATTTTGTGCATGAATGTTATGACTTTACTATGTCTCAAGTTCTCATTCTAACAAACTAATGTGCTGTTTTCATATTTGAGCATGACTGTTATGACTTTATGTCTGTCTGTCTAGTTTTTCATTCTGTTAACCATATGTATCCAGAGCTTTTCTCCCCGGGCCTCTGTTGAAAATGGGTACCTCATGACCCACTCGGACTATCCCGATAAATAAATGCCAAATAAATAAATTTAATTCTCCTTGGAGCATGGTATTGTTAGTGTAGTCTTTAGATTCTGTAAATTCGTATAATTGTTGTAAAAAGCTACATTCTCCTGTGTCATGGCTAAAAAGAGGAACTCTCTATCTAATGTGCAGGTCTAGTAACCAAAGAAACTAAATAAATAAAATATTAAAAAAAAACAGTGGGTGTGATTACACAAGCAGTAAGCCACTTCCATTCTTCTAATGAAAGCAAGCAGATAAAATATGTATCGTCAAATGTTTTAAAAATCAAATTAATTAATAAAAATTAAAATCACAGAATGCTGGTGTTCAACCGAGATTTAGGGTGTAATAAGTTCACTAGTCGCTGAGATCACATTTACTAAAAGACTGTGGGGAGGGGATTCATAAAGGTTACCACAAGGTACATACTGTGTGTACTTTGAATAAACTTTCTGAATGAATAGACAGCAAAAGCATTATGGGAGGACAGCTCTTGAATTCAGAAACATTACCTCAAGGTGTACACATAGTGTATTCATCGAGTTAACCTTTATGAATCCCCATATGCTCTACAATTTAAATTTATGTAACAACACACTAATTTCTAATTAGCTTAGCTACAAATGTACTACTTCTACAAGAAACACAAATCTTAAAGAGAATGCTAGGGACTCAAGCAGCAAGCAAAGTCATAACTTACAGTCCAAGGAAAGAAATGCACTAATAAGGAAATTAACTGTTACTTAATAAGTTTGATTTTGCTAAATAAAGTTAGCAATATATCCAGATTTTCAAAATTACCTCAGTAAAATGAAATATCTAAACAGATTCTGACAGCAGATGATCTGACAGCAGATAAAGAACATGTATCCTACCCAAATTGTCCATTTTTAAATAAACTGCAGTTCTACTAATATAAAAACTTAAGACGCATCACCTAACCCCAGTTCTCACAGGGATGGCGCTTTACTCGTGGTCTCTTATATTTCTGAATTAAGTCAATGCTTTGACCCTACTACCTCTTTGGGAAGGCTATTTTGCCATCCTGTGTATTAAACATCCTTCCCTGAGATGACCCTCATGCAGCTTTAAACTGTATTATGATGCCATACCCACTTGGACTGTGTGAATTCTCCTCTTGTACTTGAATATTTCTGCCATTCCTTCTCCACACTCACAACTTCTCCTTTATGTGGTTTCTAACACAGACTATGGACCACTACCGTTTTCCTAGAAACTGCCTCTATTCTACATCATCATAGTAATGACATCTCCAGAACTGCATAGAGCACTCCAAGACATTGCATTATGCAATGTCTGTAACTCAGGACTATAACTTTTAATACATATCAGTGTTCCTCCAACTTTCCTTGGTGATTTCTAAAAATGACTGCTTTCCATTAGGTTATCTATCTGAATACCAGCAGACTTCCTTTTTTTTCCCTTCGGTCTTGTTGCTGCTGTCGCTGCTACTCCATACTCACCTCAAACTAATTACTCCTTTTTTGAGTTATTACCGGAGGCATTATTTTGAACATGTTTCTAATAAATTTCAGTAGTTGTGTCTTAAGACCATTCCTCCAACAAGTTTTGAAGAAGTCTACTCACTGCAGATGAAAGTGCTTAACCAGTTATACATTTGTCAATAATAAAAGATTTTACTTCAGTTTGTGTCCACTCTGCAACTTATTGGGACCGTGATACATCAACAGCGGAATTTTCATCATTAGTGTGTTTTATTCCTCCAACAATAGTAAAGTACTTTCTTTGTATCAACCCCACTGCACAACTGCATTATTTTGCAAGGTCTTTAAAAAAGGGATCAAAGAAAACCAAACCCTGTCAACCCCACTAATTACCTTTTTAACCATACTTTCATCCAAGCACTACATTATATTATCTAGCAAATGCTCTTCCCATGCAAAGAAACGCATTCTGTCTACAGAGTTTGTAATTAACATTTAAGAAGCACCATGTCAAATATCTTGCTAAAAATTAAGCAAGTTATGCGCCCACCACACTTTTGTATTTAATGTCCTGGTTATCCAAATAACGTGATTAGATTTCTCTGGCATGACCATCTCAACTGTGAAACAATGCCACCTTGGGTCTTGTGCCCACACAAGATTCCATTCATTCAACCTCTGATTACTTCTCAATCTAATTCAGGGTTGCAGGGGAACTGAAACAATTCTCAGTGCTCAGTCAGCACAAGGCAGAAAAGTTGATCAAACACAAGATATACACAAACTTGCACAGTGCTTTGCACACATCCAGGAAATCTGGCGCATTGTCATATACAGTTTAAAATTTCTTTCCATCAGTAAAGATTACAGAATTTTCCCCTAAAAATGATGTCAAACTGATGGGTCAAAAGCTTCCTGCCTCCTGTGAGTTCTGTATGTTGCGTTTTTCGGCTTTTCCCGGTTAGGGGTCGCCACAGCGGAACTCCGGTCTGCTAATAATTGGCAGTTGATTTTTACGTGCTGAGTTGCCAGCCCTAACGCACAACCTTCAACGAAGGTACGCCCATTCACGCATGTCTCCACGCGCTCCTACTAATCTCACATGGTTGGCCATCATGTGCCAGTTATTTCTGCATGACTGTATGGCAGAAGTTGCATATTTCTAAACTTGCTACATCCCAGTAAAAGGCAGAGAACTACTGAGTAAATAATGTATAATAGGATGCAGGCAGTTTTGACTGCATGGAGGTTTGAGGGAGCTGTTGAAAGAAAAAACAGATTTCTTTCTTTTGAGAGTTAGCAGAAATGCCCCTTTGGACATTCAGCATTGCAGAATATGTACAAGTCTTCTCTGTAAGAAACTACTGCTAATGGCTTAAAAAGACATAGCTAATTTAGGAATCAACTCTATTTAAGTGACCTCTCTTATTCTGGTATCATTTTAAATGCATTCAAACATTCTCCTGGTTAGGAAAAAGTCTTCCTGAAAATTTACAAGATTTGGTCGCTGTTCAACCTTCGGAGTAACATAATGCAAGATAGTGTTCACTCGTTCATTCACACAAGTAGTAGATAATTGACAAGTTTACCACGATGAGCAGCAAACAACAACAACAAGCAAATCTGAATTCTGTCATTTTATGTAACTGTATTCTTTGACCCACAGCAAACTGCATAACTTACTAGTACTCCAAGGTAACATCTGGAGAAAGACAGACATTATATCTTTCTTGACTGATTTTTCCCTTTTCTTCTTTTCTTATACAAAAATGCACTTTTCTTAACTAAAGTTGCATTACTAGCACTAATTTTGCTTTGCAAACAAAAGTAAAATTTATCACAATAACCTTGAAATCCCCCATATGCTGCTAACTCGGTAGGATTGTTGGCAGCCAATAAGGTGATACCAAAAAAAGTAGCAGCGAATGCTACCCTGCACAAGTTCAGGAACGGGCTTTGGACAATATGGTTTAAACAGGGAGGAATAAATGTATACATCCAACAGCAGCACTCCCATTCCTTGCAAAAGAAGACATGCTGTCCTACTCACCATTTCCCCTTGAATGACAAGAGTGTGCAGCAAATACGATAGAGACTTCTCACATCAAAGCAGTGTATATGCAGTGAATGTGGTTGGAGTAAAAAAAGGGAAGTTCCTACAGACTCCTTTCATGCCAGTTAGCTTGTCTTCTGTGGCGGACAGGCACTGCTTAAACCCAGAACCATCAGATACCTCCCATCTCTGACATGATTAGAATTTCCCTTGCAGGCCTTAAAGACAATCAATATCAAAACAAGATGAATCTTTCAGCAAGAGTGCAGTCATTCAAAATTTACATGATGAGTTCTCACCCACCCTGCCCAGTGCCTAATGACATAACAAGAAGAAAGACAATGAGCAAAATGTCTGATAGTACAATGCTGATTCAAGTAAAGAGACAAAAAGGATGCTTACCTCAAAGCTTTGTTCACTAGCAGATGTTGAGTGGCCAACCAAGACCTCTACAAAGGCAGAGGCCTCATTTCCTATGTCAATACTGTGAATTTGTTCTTCCTTTTCCAACTGCATGACAAAGAAAAAAACGGCATTTAGTAAACAACAGATGACCATGTCATTCTCAGAAAAATGTAAAATTCACTAATAGAACTTTGAACCATAAAGTCTATGCCAACCTGAACATTCATCTAGAATTTTTAACTGGTTTTAGAGGACTCAGCTGGAAACCAGTGCTTATTGTCACACTTATAATGTACCCCTCACCAACGTCAGGCGCCACATATAGCAATTATGAAGTATGGTTGTGTTATTAGCTTATTATAACTGTATGCTGAAGGGGAGAGGCTCTTACAGCAGGTTAGCACCTTTTGGGCTTTTCTGCCTTCTTTAACATCTCAGCTAATTTTTATACCAATTATATCACAGAACATGGTATGTACTTCAATTTTATATTGAAAAGAACAGGAAAAGCAGAGGCGCCTGAAATAAGAGTAAAATAATATCATAAAACATAACTCCTCAGGGGAGAAGGAAGGGTGGCTTACTGTACCTGCCACAAATCTCTATATGAATCTGAAAGATCGACTGTTAAAGTCACAAGTTCACAAACATCTATGATCCTGCTTGCAGGATTTTACTGCAGAAGCAAGCATACTTTTGGAAGAATTCAAGCACTTTTAACTAATTGAGAAACAAGAAATGAAAATTACATACTCACAGTAATATCAGATCATCATGATCCATGTCTACCCACAAACTCAAAAAGAATCTGAAATCTACTTTAGCTACTGGTCTGAATGGTGGTAAACTCAATTTCTTCAGCATAAAATCCAAATACCACAGTAATGCATCTTACATCAGAAGAGGCCTGAGTAGAAGTCTCCCTCAAAAATGCCTTACATGCCTTCAAGGAAGTCAAACAGGAAGAGTTCAGACCTTGATGCAAGTTAAAAATGGTTGTTAAATAAACCTTACCTGTACAGAAGATGAATTTGTTATTAAACATGTCAGCTAAAAACTAAAACTGCTGGACAGGGAGAGAAGTATGGGTCTAAACTTTGATGCTCTGCTGTCCCCAGGAACACTGCAATCCAGCTGATCTTGTATCTTTCTTGTAGAAGGTTAATGGGATGCTGCAAAGAACTGAATCATCCATGAAAGGAGCAGTGGGCTCCTGGCCATAAAGAGAACTGGAAAAAATGAAGCAGGTACCCTGAGGAAGTATAACTCTGGGTGTGTCTCTGTGAGGTGAGAAGAGAAGAGGTTTCCCTAAAAGCTGAGACTAATCACACAGAGAACCAAACTTTTCTGGGCCGCCATGAGGATGGCCTTAACCTTGTGCATCTTTGCCTTCTACAAGAATTTCATCATAAATGAAAATGGAAGAAGGCATACAAAAGATCTGAAAGACACTGGGGAACCAAAATGTCCTGGGTCATCTGTCTCTGTGGAAGAATTAAGGAGAAGCAATTGCTGCACTTGACATTGGTTAAGGATACAAACAGGTCACAGTAACGCCTTCTCAAACAGTGGAAGACAGCAATTGCTTCTGACTGATTGAGAGACCACATGTGAGACGTTAAGTACGCAATGACTAAATTTGTCCACTGATTTGTCAATGCAAATAATAAGAAAGCAGTGCATTAATACAGCCCATTCCATAACCTCATCACCTCCCGATACACAAGAAAGGAATTAATGCTCTCTGCCATAGATATACCAAACTACTACGATGCTTTTGGAAAAGATGGCACTCCCTCCCTGAGGGAATCCTGTATACCATATAGTGTTAGGACTATCCTCTTCTCTAGGACATTAATATGTAAAGAGATGTACTGCTCTCATCAGGACTCTTGGACTGACTGCCCCCAAACACCAGGGCAGATACATCTATGGTAAAAGTTACACGGCTGGGGGGTATGGGGGCAAATCAGTATCCCTTAATGGATGTTTTCCCGCTAAAGCCATAAATGGAAATATTTGTCACAAATTTTCGATAATCAAACAAGAAGGGGGCAATGAGTCTTCATTCTGTTCCTACTGAACCCTGAGCATTCAGTGAAGTATTCTCTTCCTGTACCTTACAAAGGGAACAAAGAATAGTGGTGGCGCCATTAAACTTAATGCTCTGAGATATAAAGCAGCTGAGGGTTTTGGGGATGCAAAGAGAATGTAAGTGATTGAGTGAAAGCTGACAATGCGGTCTGGTGGTAAACTGACCATGTACAGCCTCATGTCCAGACTGTAACCGGTGCAGTGCTTTTGACAGCTCCAACTGAGACTTTCAGGGTTCATTGATATCCCGAAGGCTGTCAGCAGCCTCAATATGTCATTTATTTAAATTGATCAATGACTTTCTCTTGTAATGGCTTTGAGAAGCCAGTAATCTAGATGCAGGAAGACAAAAGCTATCTTCAGCCTGAGATAGGCTGCTATGGCAGTCAACATTTGGTGAAACCCAGGGAGCTGTGATGAAACCAAATAGAAGGGCTCAGAACTGAGTGACTGGTTCTTACCATGCAGTGCATGAATCTCCTGGATTCCTTGAGTATCTTATAGGTTCATAGATGGGTACTAGGCTATCGGCCCAAGGGCCTATGTAAGCCTAGCCAGCAAGGTTCCATAGCTTACGCCACCCAAGAAAGTTATTTTCCTGTGCCACTGTCCAGCAGAGAGACAGAAGTAATCCCCGGGGTGCATTTCCTATTTCCCATCCACTCATCAAGATTTTTCTTGAAGAGTGCTAATGAAGAACTTTGCTTGACATAGATGGGTAGCTTGTTTCAGAGTATAGGAAGTCTCTGGGACAGGAATCTATCCCTCCAGCGTGTCCAGTTTATTGTGGTGACAAGGTTTAGGTCCCTAGAGTGTGTAGCTCGGAAGGATTGGGATTTCTTTAGGTGTAGCATGTCCAACAGCTCTGGGTTTGACATAGCTTTATATGTTAGGCAGATATCACCTCGGCGTAGGCGATATGCTACGGAGTAAACATGTGCCCTGCAAACTGACAGAGCAAATCCAGTCTCCTTTCTCCAAACAAGGAGGAAATGATTTGCAATATGACCATCCAGAACTGTGTTCCTCTCATAAAGGTGATTTAAGTAATTAAGATCTAACTTAGGCCTAAAGACCTTCGTCTTCATGGGTACCAAAAAAGAGCCTTGAATAACCTTTGGAGTCTTTCTGCTCTAGTAATTGCTCTTTTTCAACAGAAGTTTTGTTACTGCTAATGTTGCATCTTACTTTTGAAGGGTTGAGACATCTGCAACTGTGGAAGCTGGCTAGAAGGGGATATATAAAGGGGACTGTGCAGTCTCTGGATACTAACTCCCTGATCTACTTGTCATGTGTGGTGGGCAGCCAGTCTGGACTGTGTTGGGAGAGCCAACCTAATTATCTCTATACATGACAGTCAAAGCAAGTCCTCAAAGATCCTGTAGCTGTTCTCCAGAGGAATTACGTAATTCCCAGTTTGGCATACCTCCTCTGCTTCAAGGGCAAAGGGCTGCACCTATTCCAGAAATCTTTATAGTCACATTGGTTCCTGTCAGAACACTGCTCAAATGATAGCTGTTGGCTTTCTTAAAACACAGGTTAAGCAAATTCCTTTGGTAACATGAAAAGGTTCTCTAAGGACAAGCAAACTTCATTCTAATAGTAGCAAGCCTTTTTGCTTCTTGGTCACTTTTTTGCAATTTGTTCTGTCACTCAAAACCCAGAAAAAGATGAGCTATTCTAATAGGCACTGGTGAAAGGAATCTTAAAGATGTTTGCAAAATTACAGTGCCTACACTAGGCAATGCCTAACCCAGGTGTTCTGGTCACTCTATCCACTGCATTATGTGGCAGCATCATGAAGAAATTGTTCACACTGACTAAAGCTATGGACTATGAAAACTAATTTTCAACATAGATTCTCATGAAGCAACTTGTTCAGTGACTCTAATATCTTTTCTGCTAGATCACATTGAAACCTCATGTGGATCAGGAAATATAGGACTCTTGATTCAGAAGATTCCTGACATGTACACGCATATTCCAGAGCAGTCAAATTTCCTAGACTCCCTGCTGGAGAGGTGGGCCATGGGCTCTCCTCAAAGAGTTCTTGCCAGAGAAAAGTAGCCTCCAAAACTGAATCTGTTAAAGGGGGTCTTATGCCAGCCTTTGACATTCTTGAATGGGGTGTCAACAGATCTTATTCAGTTTTCCTAGGTAAAGGAGCCACTACATCTTGACAAGACCTCTGTACAATGCACAAAAACACATGGTCTTGAAGGTTGGAACCACCTAGAAGGTCAGTGGTAATGAGTTAAAAACCTCCCACATGAGCTCCTCATCCAGGCAGATGGAGTTGGTTGGCCATTCCTGCCACTATCTCATTTATTCCAATATGGTCACTAAAGGGGTGCTGGGGAACTCTCCTTTCTAGGTCTGTATCCAGAATGGTGGACACTGGAGCAGTCCATCAAATGTTTCCTCATGTACCTTCCCTGAAGCACGGGATGGAGGAGTTATTATCCGAATTTGAGAATCTCACCAGAAACTTAAGAACTGTTGCCTCACAGGGTATGTTCTCCCCTGCCTGGCTGCCTCTAATGAAAGAGGATGACAGAACGAAAGCACTAGACTACTGGACTTCCAGGGGTGGATTCATGGATGGTGCTAAAACCCAGGAGGTTATCAATAAATCTTTGAAGATGTTTCTGTATCAGTTCCTGGTCTTGTCTCACCAGCATTCAGGGACTCTGTACTGAAAATGCCAGTATACCTCTCAGTGTTGACAGTGAAGTACTTAACATTAAAGAAGCAGTCACATTTCCCAGCAGCTAAGTTGCCATTGGTGTCGAGGCAGCCTTCTGTGCTGACAAATCAAATGTCAATGTTGCGACACCAGCAATAGTTCAGTAGTTCAGTGGTTACTGGTCTCAATATTGGGACCAACCTGTTTGTGTTGATATTTAAGGGCCTACTAACCTTCACCAACAAAAGGCTCAGACAGGTTAATGTTGTAAAAGAGAATATCCATGCCAGTTCCAAAGGTGACACTGGTACTGTTAAAGAAATTGGAGGTGAAACTGCATGGAAACGGGGCCCAGGAAAGGAGCAGTAGAAATTGAAGGAAGAGGACAGTCTCTTGCCACCATCAAGACAGCAGGAGAAGAGAAGACACCCAGTTCCAGTCTCAGCTTTCTTCAGTGCCCTTGTCATTTTCTCTTAAAAAAATGTAAAGAGGGGCTACGAAGAGATCTGAATGAATGCATTGGCATTGACAAGGAGGGCCTTGACTCGAAGTAGTGACACAGCTCTACTGCAGGCAAATGAAAAAGAAATGGCAAGTGATTGCAGCAGAACTTGCCAAAGCAGATGGCTATGTAGAAAAGCTAGGAAATAACTACCAAAAATAGATTAATTGGCAAAGACTTGACATAAATGTAGATACTGCAGTGGAAAATGTCTCTCGAAGAAAATCAAATGGCAAAGGTGCTGAAAAAAACAGCTTTAGAGTGTCTCTCACTAATTCGCCCAAATCTGGCAAATGAGCTCTGGAGAGAAGGGGAAGCATGGTGCATTGTGGGAATCAGTGAAGAACTTTTACAGTCTGAGAGAGTCTTAAAGGTGTCTGACTGCTGCCTAAAAAGGCTAATGAGTTCCATGAATGAAGTGAATGGACTACACTATAGAAGAGTGTGGAATTTATTTACATTATGATTACAGGGAATGCCACTGGGTCGAGTTTCATTTTCACTTGAGGTCTAGGAAGAAAAGCTCCACAATAAGCAAGAAGTATGATAAAGAATGACAGTAACTTCAATGAAAGTGACAGTTAAACATCCAACCTAAGTTTCACAATACACAGTAAAGGTGCACATACAGGACAATCATAGTTTCATTATTATAAACAATAAAGTTACAAAGAGAATTCTTACAGTATTAGAAGCATTTATGCTAAGTATCAAGTTGGTCGTTTCACTCTTAGAAAAAAAAGTATTTTTTTCTGCATAAATAAGTGTTTCACGTTTCTTATTTTTATTTAAACATCTTTATTAAATCACATTTTAGACAGTGACACAGGCACATATCATTAACAGAACAGAAAGCAAACCAAAGTATAATTTTTCATGCAGTACATGTACAGGTTTTGTTTTTAACAATTATCATTCACTACATTACATAAATTGCTCAATTCATGCCTTCCCTTACACTCCACTATCTCTGCTGAACATTATTCTGCATGTACACTTCTGACAACTTCCATTTATTTCTATGTAAGTTGCCCCTTGCCTTTCTAAAGATCCTACCTCCAGTTTATTTATCTCCTTTATAAATTCAGTACTTCAATTATAATTGGTTTAGATTTTGATCTTCATTTTCTAATAATTGTCAGCAATGGCATTATGTCTAGGCAATTTAAATCATGTGTCCCAGCTGAAATGAATAATTTGCTTTGTTTAAATTGATTTGCTTCCGTGATGTTTCTAACAAAGTATTCTGCAGGGATTTTTTTTTAAATCTTCCAATTTTTACATTCCCAAAAAACATATTTTTAATTGCCTCTCTGTTCCCATCACTCCTACAGTGCAATGTAAAAGTATTTGCCCCCTTCTTGACTTCTTATTTTTTTGCATGTTTGTCACACACAGATGTTTCAGATCATCAAACAAATGTTAATATTAGACAAAGACAACCCAAGTAAACACAAAATGCAATTTTTAAGTGATGACTTTATTTATTAAGGAAAAAAACTATCCAAACCTACATGGCCCTATGTGAAAAAGTAATTGCCCCCTAAACCTAATAACTGGTCATGCCACCCTTAGCAGCAACAACTGCAATCAAGCGTTTGCGATAACTGGCAATGAGTCTTCTCATCGCTGTTGAGGAATTTTGGCCCACACTTCTTTGCATAATTGTTTTAATTCAGCCATATTGGAAGGTTTCCAAGCATGAACCGCCTTTTTAAGGTCATGCCACAGCATCTCAATTGGATTCAAGTCTCGACTTTGACTAGGCCACTCCAAAACCTTCATTTTGTTTTTTTAAGCCATTCAGAGGTGGACTTGCTGGCGTGTTTTGGATGATTGTCCTGCTGCAGAACCCAAGTGTACTTCAGCTTAAGGTCACAAACTGATGGCTGGACACTCTTTAGGATTTTTTTGGTAGAGAGCAGAATTCATGGTTCCATCGATCACAGCAAGTTGTCCAGGTCCAGAAGCACCAAAGCAGCCCCAGACCATCACACTACCACCACCATGTTTGACTGCTGGCATGATGTTCTTTTTCTGAAATGGAATGTTACTTTTAAGCCAGATGTAACGGGACGCACACCTCCCAAAAAGTTCAACTTTTGTTTCGTCAGTCCACAGAATATTTTCCCAAATGTCTTGGGGATCATCAAGATGTTTTTTAGCATAAGTGAGATGTGCCTTTATGTTCTTTTTGGTCAGCAGTAGTTTTTGCCTTGGAACTCTGCCATGCATGCCATTTTTGCCCAGTCTCTTTCTTATGGTTGAGTCATGAACATTGAACTTAACTGAGACAAATGAGGCCTGCAGTTCTTTAGATGTTGTTCTGGGTTCTTTTGTGACCCATGAAGAGATGAAAAGCGAGCCAAAATAGAAACTAAAACCAAACAAATGTTCGCTGGTCTTTTGTGACCCCTTAGATGAGTCGTCGCTGCATTCTTGGGGTAATTTTTGTAGGCCGGCCACTCCTGTGAAGGTTCACCACTGTTCCATGTTTTCTCCATTTGTGGATAATGGCTCTTACCATGATTCACTTGAGTCCCAAAGCTTTAGAAATGGCTTTTTAACCTTTTCCAGACTGATGGATGTCAACTACTTTGTTTCTCATCAGGTCCGGAATTTCCTTAGATCGCGGCATGATGTCTTCCTTTTTGGGATCTTTTGGCCTACTTCACTTTGTCTGACAGGTTCTATTTAAGTGATCAAGTGAATGATTCAACAGATCTGGCAGTAATCAGGCCTAGGTGTGGCTAGTGAAACAGAACTCAGCTTTCCCAAAAATGTGATTAACCACAGTTACTTCATGATTTAACAAGGGGGCAATTACTTTTTCACACAGGGCCATGTAGGTTTGGATAGTTTTTTTTCCTTAACAAAATCGTCACTTAAAAACTGCATTTTGTGTTTACTTGGGTTATCTTTGCCTAATATCTAAATTTGTTTGATGATCTGAAACATTTAAGTGTGACAAACATGCAAAAAAATAAAAAATCAGGAAGGGGGCAAATACTTTTTCATTGCACTGTACATCATTTGCTATCTACCCGAGGAAAATTTCTCTAAAGGCTATATGGGGTATAAAAATATCTGTGCAAACACTTTCAAGCAAAAATCCTAAATCACTTCGACTTTGTTGCACACTTGGGAGACATACAGACATCACCTCATTTCACTTTATAAACTGCCTTTCAATCCTTTCTTCCCAACCTTTTGTAATCTCTTTCTTTTCAGAAATCTGTTTTATTTATTTCAGAGATAATTCACCAACATATTTACAACAGTCCAATGTACAAAGTGGGTACATACAAACATAAAATACAACCATATTGGGCGTAAGACCATACAGATAATTTACCAGCAAGGTCACAATAAACAAGGAAATGGCACATAAGCAACAGTACTCTTGATAGCTTTGCATTTAAAAAACAATTAGTAGTATGACTTGATATAAAGATTCCTGACCTTTAGTTAACCCACAGCTATATACTGTATTTACAACTGCTACGATGAGAAATCTCGTAGACCAAGGAGTTTTACTCTTTCGTATGTTCTATACAATTAATACGAAACTATGGAATTTACCCTGCTTATTTTATTATTAAGTATTCAGGGGACAGAAGGTAGTAATTATTATAAGCTAATGTCTGTAACATCTACAGAGAGTATTATTCTTTAAGAATGTGGTCAATGAGAAAACCCCAAAACTTCTGGTAGTAGGAATTTTTTTTTTTTTTTTTTTATTATTTCTTGTTATAATTTTATGGGAGGTGATGTATTTGATTGCCATGTTTCTGTATCCCTCCCATGCCAATTTGGATCAATCAAACCAGTTTTGAGTGATATAAAGTTTCATTAACATGAAAACAGTGATAGAATACCCAAGCAGAAATTCCACATTCTTATCTGTGGTAATGTGAAGGAATGCAAATTCCTGTGAAATAGTAGTTTTCCCATTTCCCATCTTTTCTAGCCTGACTCTTAATGAACCCCACAGACTTTGAGCAAATTTGCAATACCAAAGTATGTGAAGTTGGTCTACATGCTTCTTGGGCAGAAAGGACAGAAAGAGGAAGAGTTTGAGTTAAATTTGTTCAGTCTAATTGGTGTGAAATAAGCATTATTATAGATCATTAATTGTGTATATAGCAGACTTCTAAAAGAAAATAATTTAACAGAAACGTGTTCCATGGTAATTTTATTGTTTATTCCACTCCAATATTTAGAGAATAGGGTACAGGCTTGATATTTTATTATTGTAATTAATTTGTACATAGTAGAAAGCATCTTCTTTTAATACAATAGACCTCTCAGAATCGTTAATGAAGTATTAACATCTGTTTGCACATCTTCGGGTATGTTTTTGAAAGTTGCAGTGAGTTCCATGATTTGTCTAATAATAATAATGTATTTTTGCTTAAGTTGAAGTTTTCCCTGATTTCGTCGGTGGTTTTATTTTTAAGTTTGTAGAAGTGCCAAATGATGAAGTTTTTTATTAATGGATATTGGGCTAGATTTAACATCTTAGTCCCTACTGTTAAGTTAGGTTTTAAATGAATTGGTTGTAATAGCTTTGGAATATGTGAAAGGCTTTCGAAATTCAAAAAGGTTTTGGAACATGAGAATTATATGATTAAGTAAGTTATGTACTTTAAATTTTTTTAAGTTTGAAATGTTCATGAAGGGGAGGGCTTTGGGGTTACGTCTGTATTGTTTAATGTGATTGTGCCATAAGTTAACCCATAGTGGGAACCAATCATTGCTCAGTGGGTTATATTCTGCAAGCTGGATAATTCTATTGAAACATATTTAATAGTACAGTTCAAAATACAGTAACCCCATGCCTCGGTTGGTAATATCAATTTTGTATGTCTAATTCTGGTTATTTTTGGATACCAAATAAATTTGGATAGGTCGTTATTTACTTTTTTGAAAAATGAATTACTAATTGTAATATTAGTGGCATTGAGCTGGTACACAAGTTTCGGAAGAATATTCATTTTAACTATTGCAATTTTAAATCTTTTGTAATCTCATCTGATTGATTCTTATAGTTATTATGCAATATTTCATATGCCCTTATTTTTTAGCCTCAACTAAAAATTCTACCAGAGCTGATAGTTCACTTAGTACTCTCTTATCCGTTTTGTCTACTCTCTGTTGTCAGCCCATACTAGAGAAGACTCACTTTAACCTACACTCCACAATTCTGCTTGGCCTCATCTCACTCTTATTATCTTCCATTTTCTTGTCATTCACTCCCAATACATTGGGTCCTTTGCTAATTTTATCCAATAAATTCCAACCCCTTTTGCCTATTTTCTGTATCTCTGCTTGCAGTCTTACCGATTAGTAAAATCTCATTCCTCCATTTCTGTGTTGGCTTAGTTCTAGGAACACTTTCTGCTTAAACAGAATATTATGATAAGGTTGTTGATCATAACATACTTATTATGTTGTGAGAGACATGGATGCCAAGAAATTAACTCAAGTGGTGAATATTGGCATACATGTCTCAAACACATAATTAAGGTTTATGACTGGGAACCCATTATAATTCTTTGTAGTGCATGGAGCTTTATCTGCTCCATGTACTACTAGTTACAGAAAAATAAAACTCTAAGTGTTTTGCCAGCTTTCAAAGTCAGAAAGCACTTAGGAAGTGCTGTCAGCAAGGCAATGCAACACGGTGACTTATGTTTACATTCACCTTGCCCTGCCTCTGAACTGCCCAGATTTCTGCCTCACACATTTGGCCTGTTCCTCATAAAATATGACTGACGTCACTAAATATTTTATTTATTTGTCTATTAATTTATCATCCTTTGTTAACTTGGTTAGTCCCAGTACACTAGTAGCCTCTTTTCAGGGGAGACCAGAGGTGAAAGTAACAACATACATTTGAGTTTGACATCATATTCTTCAGAAAATGCAGGTGAACATGCACTCTGTTATTCTAGCTACTTTTTAAGTTTATAACAGGAAGTCAGGGACACATTATCAGTACGGACAGCAGGCAGAAACAAATTTGTTTTTATTCTGCTGCTATAATTTGCTGGCCAGTACTGGTAGATCTGACTGCCTAGCACTAGACCCAACCTTAACATGTAAAGCAGGGGTGCTTAACATTTGTTAAGATCAGGTCTTGCTATAGAAGTGCTTAACTTATTTGTCTTTTTCCAGATACTGGAGTGTAATCACCATGCTCCATGGAGTATGATAATAATAGGTATGGTTGTTCTTCTTAAGGAGCTGCATTAAAAACCTGACTCTCCTCATTTCTCAAACTCCCGGTTTCATCATTATCCCTTTCCACTTTGATTTATAACTTTTTTCATGTGCTATGTATATGAGCCATAACTGTGCAGCTATAAAGTAACCCATCAAATCAGGTAATCCTAAAGCACCTTATTCTAAGGGGGGAAAAAAGCAACCTATCCCACTTAACTCTTGCCCTCTTCTCCACACAAATTTCTTCAAAATCTATTATTGTCCAGAACTTCTCTCAATGATAAAAATATGCCTGGCCTGTAAGAAAAACTAAAGAAACTAAAACAGTTTTTACTGTTTGTATCTTACTATCCATATCCATAATTAGGAGCTTCCAGTTTCTCAACTTTTGAATTATCTTTTTAGTCTCTTCATACACATCCTTTACTGTCATAACAAAATTCTTTTTTAATCCATACACCTAAATACTTTATCTTATGTCAACATAAACAGGGATCTTATTCATTCCATCCTGTAGTTGCTTGTCAGATCTGACCTGGCAAAAGTAGTGTTCCAGTCTTGAGCCACTTTAAGAATTATTTTTCTATCATGTCATACAACATAGAAATATCTCAGATCTCATTTGTCATCACTGCAACCAAATGAGGAGTTTGCTCTCTGTGAAAGTTAAGTGCTCCTCCTCAAACTGTTTTAACCAAATTAATCTAGGTTTATTTAAAACTTGCTCTTACTCTACCTTAGTCTTCTTTACCCTCTATCTTTCTACTGGGGAAACCCTACTTAACTATTCCTTTTACCATCTTGGCATTGAGCAGTTTACACCATTGCCCACTTACTTCTTCAAAAATGATGCATAATATATATGTAGATTCTGGCAAGTGAATATTTAGAATATTGCCTTGCTTGCTTACTTAGGTAGTTGATTAATACAATTCCCTTTTCCCAATCCACCACCAAATTTAAGGCAGGCTCTCCGAGATGCACCACCCCATCAACTAGAGGTGCAAAAAGAGAAGTTTTCTATTTGATTCAGAAAAGAGCCAACCACAAATTCCCATCAAGAGAGGGTCAGGATTTTATTCCAGATTTTTTTGATTTCGAACCAAAACAAGGACCAAAGACCATTTTGGACCTCAGTCAACTAAACAACTACAAGATAAATACCTACTTCAGGATGGTCAAGGTGCAGTTAATTTGCCTTGCCTTTTGGACAAACATATGGATCTGCCCTGTGGATCTCTATAATGTCTATCAATACATCAAAATAGCCAAACATCCTGAAGACTTCTTTGTTTCCACCTGGAAGCC
Organism: Protopterus annectens; assembly: GCF_019279795.1. NCBI lineage: Eukaryota > Metazoa > Chordata > Ceratodontiformes > Protopteridae > Protopterus > Protopterus annectens. The sequence continues at coordinate 848,946,795 of NC_056741.1, read as the reverse complement.
AGTCACTTTCAGTTCAGAGTACTGCTCTTTAGTCTCACCACAGCCCTCTGCATGTTCAAGTATCTTGCAGTCACAGCAGTTCATCTAAGTCATGGGATTCAAATCTTTCCTTCTCTAGATGACTGGCTCCTAGCACCTCAACAATGGAATTAGAGAAAGCCAGAGACTACTTGTTCTGACTCTGTTTGTCCTAGAGCATATCCAAAAATCATGAGAAATCGATTCTTCAACCAACACAAACTATTCAATTCAACAGATGTCATCTTGATACAACTCCATCTATAGTGCCAATTTCCTCTGATAAGAGTACACACACTGAGAAAAGTTGTCCAAACCCTCATCCTTTTCAGTTCTCCTACATCTGCCCTGGTCTTAAAGTCCTGAGACTAAAGGCTTCATCTGTTCTAATGGCACAGTTTGCTCCTTTCCACATAAAAATTTTACACTGACTCCTAAAAACGCAATGGTCTCAGCTTTTCCAACCTCTAGCAACTTCAATTATCATAACCAATCTTTGCAAGCAAAAGTTACGATGATGCCTATATCCCACCATACGCATTCTGGGAGACTCTCTATCCTACAACCCCCAGCAGCGGTGATGATCTCAGAAAGCTCCTCATTACGGTGGGGGTTTACAAAGGGAGGATGGTCCAAGGACTAAGGAATCCAGATAAGGCTAACCTTTACAACCTGGTTCAAGGCTCCCGAGAGCACCACAGCACTATCAGGCTATACTTCATAACATGCTTACCGGCCCCAAAACTCGGACCGAACAACAAAAGGAGGGGGGGTATCCATATTTATCAAAGATACCCACACCTCCAGGCTAGTGGCACTGCACGAAGCTTCAGAGACCATTCATGTGCAACTAACAGTGGGCAGAACTGCCTTTCAGTTTGTAGCCTGCTACAGACCACCCTCCCAAACACAGGAACCTCACTCGGCTTTCCTGAGAACACTGGAGAATATGAAGGTCTCTCCAAACACTATTATATTGGGTGACTTCAACTATCCAAACATCGATTGGGAAAACTATTCAAGCCCAAACACCCTCACCCAACGGTTCCTAGAATTTATAAACTCAAATGCTATGGAACAACTGGTCACCACTCCCACAAGAGGGGAAAACATACTGGATCTGGTCATCACCAACATGGGGTCTCTATGTTCCACACCAGAGGTATACCCCTCATTGGTAAGATCAGACCATAAACAAATCTCACTGGACATCCATATTCCGTCCCCACCCCTAGCTAAGGAAACCACGGTGAAGAACTTCTCAAAAGCAAACTTCACACTTCTCAAAACTGAGGTGGAATCCTTCAAAGCCCCCGGGCCAGTGGGCAATACGGCCCAAAATGCAGAATCCTTTACAAAAGCATTCTATGGACACCTACAGGAATGCATGGAGCATGCTATCCCAAATAAAACCAAGACTCACTCCTCCAAAGGCAGGAGACCTGTATGGTGGACCCCGGCCATAAATAAGCTATACAACAGAAGGAGAAAGCTACTACATGACAGAGCAAAAGCCCAAAAAGGGAAGGCGTCACTGATCAGTACTAGCAAGAAACTACGATCCCTCATAAAATCTTCTAAGGCCAGCTTTGAAAGAAAAATAGCACAAGACACTAAAGATAATCACAAGGCCTTCTTTAGTTATGTCAGAAACCTGGGAGGCAACTCTCAGATATGCTCTGAGTTAGTGCAAAATGACAAAAAATTCACTGAACCCACAGACATTGCCAACATCCTGGCAGAAAGGTTCAGTGCAAACTTCTCCCCCCCAAAAGAGGAAATGTCTATCCCAACAGAGTGTAGCCTTCCTGAGATCACAGATGGACAGGTGAAAGCTGCCCTCTCCAAAGCTAAAAACACAGCATCAATGGGACCAGACTGTGTCCCGGGCTGCGTCTTACATTAGCTCCAAGAAGAACTAAACCCTCTTATAAAGTCACTGTTCAATCTCAGCCTTACTACAGGATATGTTCCCAAGGAATGGCGTACAGCAACAGTGGTCCCACTCCACAAAGGTGGTGCCACAACAGACCCCGGAAACTATCGCCCTATAAGCCTGACTAGCCTGGTCTGCAAAGCTATGGAATGTATCATCATGGAAATCATAAACAAAGACATTGGGAACCTCCAGACACTGGATCTCACCCAATTCGGCTTTGTTAAGGGCAGATCGTGCCTCTTGAACCTGGTCGACTTCTTTGAAACAGTTACCAAAGCCATAGATGAAGGGAAGGTAGTCCAACACAGCCTATCTGGACCTCGCAAACGCCTTTGACACAATACCCCACTCGGACATCATAAATAAGCTCACCAGCTTAAATATCAACCCCTATGTCACAAGATGGGTTGCAAACTGGCTCAGGGATAGAACCACATGGTCATCAGAATAGCAGGTGCCATGTCAGACTCTAAACTAGTTACAAGTGGTATCCCACGAGGCTCAGTCCTGGGACCTCTCTTGTTCAGTATATATTTCTCTGAGGTACAGGCTAACACAGGTGGACTATGGCTGACCAAATTTGCAGATGACTGCAAACTGGGTGCTATAATCGACTCTCCGACTGACACAAGCATCCTCCAAAAGGGTCTCACAGAGACGGATAACTGGTGCCAGAGCCATGGCCTAAAGCTACATGCCAAAAAGTGCATAGTCATCCCCTTTGGAAAAAACAAAGTGCCCACATATTACCACATAGGTGATAATCCATTAAGTACGGAAGAAGTAATTAGGGACTTGGGGACCCCAGTAGATAGCAATCTCTCCTTTGACAATCATGTTGCCAAAGTGGTTAGAAAGACCTTCTATATAGCCCACCTTATCATGAAAGGGTTCACATCTAGATCAAGAGAGGTCATTGTGCCCCTCTACTCATCACTTATCAGGCCCATAATTGAGTACAATGCCCCGTTTGGGATGTATCTTACCCGACACCTTCAGCAACTGGAAAGACCCCAAAAGTATCTCACCAAGAGGATCAAGGGGCTCAAACAGATGCCCTATGCAGTTTGGCTAAAGAAACTCCAGCTCTACCCAGTTGTGTACCGCCTACTCAGAGGCGATCTGTGTCTGACGTATAAAGCCATGTCCAACCCAGAATTAATGGACATGCTTCACCTCAGGAAATCCAAATCCCTTAGAGCTACACACTCCAGGGACCTGAACCTCAGCACAGAAATAAATAGGACATGTTGGAGGGACAGATTCATATCCCAGAGGCTCCCCTCACTCTGGAACAAAATCCCAATCCATGTCAGGCAGAGCCCCTCACTGACCCTCTTCAAGAGGAGTCTTGACGAATGGATGGGAGATCGTAAGTTTACCCCTGGGATCTCTTCTGTGTCGCTGCTTGACAGAGGTACAGTAAACAAACCTTAAAAGGGCTACCTTCTGTGACCTACTATACAGAGGCACAATCAACTAATCTAAAAGGGTGGCAAAAGCCAAACATACTTCTGGCTAGGCTTATAAATGCCCTAGGGCAGATAGCCTAGTATCAACCTATGAACCTATGTCTTGGAGATATGGATAGTCATCCTGGCACAATAGGAAGTTCAGGACTACTTTCTTCCACTGGTGATTTCTATCGAAATGGACAATGTGGCAGTTGTTTGGGAAATCAACCAACAAGGAGGACCGGATCTTAACCATTATGCCAGGCAGTGATGAGTATTTGGCAATGGGCAATTGCTTTGCATCATTTTTTAGTTGCAATGCACATTCCTGAGTCCCTTAATTGCCTTGCATAGAGACAAAGGAGGTCAGTTCTAATGCCCCACAAGTACTATTTCAATCTGGCAGCAGCACAACAGACATTCAACTGTTGGAGCCAACCTTGCTGCAATCTATCCACTTCCCCCATCCAGCACCAAATTTAGCATGTACTCTGTCACAATTCCTCTGGCTGCATACACTACTATATGCTTATCATCCTTTACCCAGATTGCATCTGATTGCTTTCTGGAAAAATCTGGGAGTGTGTTCATGATCCTCACTGCCCCCAGTGCAGTGTGCGGTGACATGAAGAGGGTTGTGCACAAGAGATGCCCCCGCAATCTGACATATTGGGACTGCTTTTGCAAGGAAGAGTGGGCAAATATTGCCAAGTGAAGATGTGCCATGCTGATAGACTCCTACCCAAGAAGACTGAATGCTGTAATTAAATCAAAAGGTGCTTCAACAAAGTATTAGTTTAAGGGTGTGCACACTTATGTAACCAATGTACTGTACATTTTTTATTTTTTATATTTTTCTCCCTAACAGATTTGTTTTTCAATTGAATTGTACAATTTATAGGTCACATTAAAGGTGGGAAAACTTATGAAATGATTTATTGCGGTCTTATTTTTTTTATATCTCAAAAACCTGGCATTTTAACAGGGGTGCATACACTTTTTTATATCCACTGTGTGTGCGTGTGCGTGTGTGTGTGTGTGTGTGTATATATATATATATATATATATATATATATATATATATATATATATATATATACATGCATACACACCCACATTTATATATATATACATACACATACATACACACAGATTATAATAGACTGAGACATAAACACAGAAGTAAGCATATATACATGTGTATGTGTGCCTCTCTCTCCATGTATACACATACACACACACAGATATGTGTGTATATATATTGTTGCAGTTTGCCTGGTGGAACACTCAGATAATCTACCATGAACTGAAGGCAGATTCTTGGTCAAAAATCATAATAGTCAACTTGCCTGAATAATGGGTTACTGACTTCTCTTTCATGGAGGTTGCAAGACTGTGGAGTTGGTATATATAAGCAAGGGGATGTGAGGGGGTCAAAGTCCCCTCTCTATGTAAAAGCACTTTTTGTGTTGTTAAGCACCTTTCTGTGCTCAGCAGCCATAATAGATTTGCAGAGAAAAACCATTAAAACAACTTAAAACACTTCACACTTCATTTGGACTTCAGTTTTTTAAAATCCGATCAAGTGTTTACCAGCTTCCAGATGCTCCTCTTGGGTGACCGCTCTGTGTGTGACAACGGTTAGGTTAGTACAGCTTTCTAAGATGTAAAACATTTATCACTACAACAGTCTTTTTTTTTCTCTAACTTTTGTAGTATAAGAGAACAGATAAAGCACCATACACTACAAAGAATTACTACTGGGTCTTTCTAATCCTACCTATGAAAGTTATATGTTCTTGACCTGAATGTCAAGATTCATATCCTCAGGTGAATTTTTGACATCCATGTCTTGAACATATAATATCCTTGTTATGAAAACATAAACATATTCACATGTTTGTCTTTTCGGCTTTTCCCGGTTAGGGGTCGCCACAGCGGAACTCCAGTCCGCTAATGATTGGCAGTAGATTTTTTATGGTGCTGAGTTCCCAGCTCGACACCCAACCTTCAGCGAAGGCACGCCCATTCACGCATGTCTTTTGGAGGCCACTCGACCGCGGGGAGGACATGCAGACTCCACACAGAAGGCACTCCAGCCGTGAATCGAACAGGAGAACCTCTTCCTGTGGGCAACAACGCTACCGCTGTATCACCGCACATGTGTACATAAATGCAAATGTATAGACACACGTGTGTGTATATTTTATATATATACATATATATATATATATATATATATATACACACATATATATATATATATATATATATATATATATATATATATATATATATATATATATATATATATAAATATATATATAAAAAACGTGAGCATAATAAGAATGAGTTTATCGATATTTTTGAAAAGGTGGACAAGAAATGTAACATAACTGCTAACAGAAAGACAAAAAAACTTTTTATGATAATAATGACTACTCTGAAGAGAACGTATACCCAGTGTCAGAATTTAATAATAGGAACACTGCCAATGCTGCCTCTTCTATCACCTTGCTCGGGGAATTCCAGCAACCCTGATAATGAGGAATACAGCACAAATAAGGGGAAAGATGGATATTTTAGGGCATTTTATCCTAAGGAGATCGGGATGGATGGCAACAGTACCCACAACAGCAGAGCAACCAATGGGGGAACACCAACAACTCATACGTGAACAAGGTTATCAGATGAAGCAGGGTAGGCGCAGAAGGGCTTAACTGAAGACCATGTCTGATTAAGGAATGTGGATTTAAAGTTTTCAACTACAGTAATTTGGACATAACCACTAAATGTTTTTCACTGTTCTGTAAAGGTTTTACTTTGGTACCAGCACACAAACTTAATAAGGTGGAACACATAAAAGAATTAAAATTGTCTGTGTGAAAAATTTATTTGCATTTGTACACATAAAACCTTGCTATGGTAAACACAACTAATGTGCTAAAATGGAAGAGCACCTTTAATCTCCCTCTAAACCCACACTAAGCATGTTTTCAAAATATGTGTGAGTTGGAATTTCAGTTTTTTATTACCAGCAAGCATAAGGACTGTTACTTTAAATGACGCAGGAAGAAGCATCATTGCTTAAATCTTTGTCCAACAATAAAGCTTATGAAACCAGATAAAGGTGGGGGAATTATACTAATGGAGCACAGTGACTATGTATGGAGAATGTTAAACATTCTCATGGATGACAACAAATATGTTTTAGTATCCAGAACTGAAGAAAACACAGTGTACCAAGGAACTGATGTCTACCTCCAAGCTACTTTTAACTCATTACAGCAAAGCGCGCCTCCAGTGGTTTCTGCAGTTACCTCCTACTGCGCCTCTAGGCGTCAAATATTGCTTGTTCATATTTGCATTAATAATTCCAAAAATATGCTACATACAAGGTGTCAGAATATTTTATCTTGAAATTTACATGATGGCAAGCACAACTGTACCAATATTTTACCTCTGTCAATAAGTATTTGTTAGAACAGTAAGGTGCAACTTCATTTTTAAAGGCTCAAGCCACACCCATTATGAGTTAAAGGTACACACTCAAAACAATTGTACTAAAGGGAATGAGTTAAGGGGGAATCACATCCCACCTGGAGAAATTCCTTGAAAGAACCTGTTATACCAGCACTATTTGGAGTGCCTTAAGTACACAAAAGCATGGTTTACCCCCCCATTAAACCAACGTAGCATCAGGTCACTCCAGATGGAGCTATGGGACTTCCAAGATGGCTGCACACTGAATAACAGCTTGTTTCTAGCTCTCCCAGTGTGAAAACAGAAACTTAGCAGAGAAGGCCAGTAGACTTGTGTTTATGGGTAAATTTCAGTAACTGGCTAGTAAATGCACTGCCTGGATGCCAGGAATAAAGAAATACAGAAGATCTGGACAAAAATCAGCTACAAAACGTGAGGAAGAAACACTGACTGGGGAAAGTTCTGCAGCTGTTCAGCGAAAAGCAATGCAACCTTCAGACATGACTTCCAATAATCTACAGGAAGATATAAGACAACATTATACAGACCTGGTTAAACTAAACAAAACACAGATGGAGTATATCAACACAAACAACAAAACGATGGAAAACATGGAAGAAGCTTTAAACAGACATTCAGATGAGATGATATGGCTGCAAAAATCAGAGGACGAAATGAAGAAAAGACTGGCTGAATGAGACTGCTCAGGAAGAGATGTTTCAAAAAACAGTAGAATTAGAATACAGAGCACATAGAGAAAACCTAAGATTTTCAGCTATACCAGAGAAGCTGGAAAGAACAGACTGCATTAATTTTATGAAAGCACAAATAAGCAACTGGACTGGTATAGCACAGCAGGAGTTGTTAGTTGAAAGGGCACATTATGTGTCTGCTCCAAACCTAGCTGTAAGAAAGCAACCTAGACCTTTAAAAGTAAATCCTACCAGCAGGAGGAGTTGATTCTGGTAAAACTATGGCAGGAAGACAAAATACTCAAAGTGGGAGACAGCAGAGTATTTCTGGAGAATGATTAGTCACTGTACACCAGGCAGAAGAAGAAGAGTAAATTCATTCCACTATTCTTAGAATGTCAAGATGCAGGTGTGAGATTCAAACTGCTGTATCCAGCTTTCTTTAAGGTATTCTTCCCTGGAGGGACAAAATAATTTTTTGTCGAAGTGCATGCTAAGGAGGTAATACAAAAGTATGTCAAACAAAAAGTGAGCTGTGAAACAGAAGGAGATTCTGCTTCTTGTTCTTCTGGGAAGAAAGACCGTCCCTCTGAAACCTTTTCCAGTATTTCAACGAAAAATGTTGGATAGAAGGAAGGAAGTATGAGAGTTGATTAGAAGAATAGAGAGTGCATTGGAAATGAAGCAGAGACAGGATGTGGGCGATGAAGAACAGTAATAAAACCAGTAACTCAATGTGGGATTACAATGCAATAAATATATTTGTGAAATAAGACAGAACAAGAAAATCTGGAAATATTGGACTTTTCAAACTTTCTTGGATTTGTGGGGGATTCTAAAGTATATGCCCTAATTCATGTCATTAATGTTCAGAAAAATGCTTTGGGAAGGGGAAGAGAAAGGAGAAAACTAACTGTAAGTAAAGAAGACATTTTCTTTTCTGAACAGTATTGTATTTGTGGTGCATGGTTTTCTTTACATTCTATTTTAAGTATAACTGGGATTGTAAACATGTGCTGTTTTTTTTCTCTTTTTCTCCCCTCCTCTCAATTTCTTCTTATATAGTTTTGAGAAATATAGGCAATGCAATAAAAAAAGCCTGGTTAAAAAAGGCATGACAAAGTTAAATTAATGTGCCTTTTTCATTCTTGCATGAATAAATGACTATATTGAGGACCTTAGATTGATTAGTTTTAAAAGAGAGTAAGTAAATGAAAAAATAATATTGAATATTATGAGTTTTTTCCCTAGCAAATGCATGTATACTTAGTAGCACTTCTGCAGTGAGACAATCTGATAAAAATAAACTGGAGACAGTCTGGTGGGAGGGTGTTGGCTGAGGGAACAGAATAAAGAAAGAAAAGAGAAATTGGCTAGGGCATAATGTTCTCAGAAAGCAATCAGGGATTTTCCCAGCTAGAAAGGCTTTAAAGAAAAGACAAAACCAATGAGACGAAGTAATGTTTTCTCAGGGTTTTTTTTTTAAATGCAATGGGGATACTAATTAAAAACAGGTGCGTTTGTTTATTCTTTTTCTCCCTTCTCTCTTTTTATTTGTTTAGATTTAAGCAATGTAAAAAAAGAGGGAGAAAGGAAAGGTCTAGTAAACAGAGTATGACAAAAGAAAAATCAGTGTGTTTTTTTCCCATGCTTGCATAGGGAAATTACTGGGTTAAGACACTAGGTGTTATCCAGTAACAAGTTTATTACAAAGCACGTAAATGAAAAAGAATAATGAATATTATAAGGCTTTTTTTATCAAACAAGGTACCCTTAGCAGTTGTATGTCTGGTTTGCATGTAACTAGAAGACAATTTGATAAAAATAAATGGCTTGCAGAAAGTGTTTACTGAAAGCATTCAAGTGTTTTTTTTCAGCTGGGAGAGCTTTAAAGCTAGACAAAATCAAATAGTACTTACTAATAGCACAGGCTGTACCATGTGTCTTAGCATGACTAACCTTTCTTTTTGGTTAACTCTAGCCTGTCTGTGTGGCTATCAACTTAGAACTTTTGTTCTTATTAGGAAGCAAAAACTTCAATATTTGAAGATGTACATAGTTTTGTGTGTTATTATTAAATTAATAGGTTTTTGGGGGGTTATTTGTTCTGTTTGAGGGCTTTCAAAAAACAAAAAGTTATGTAAGATGTGGCATAGGCTCAAATGGATATGACAAGAAACAACTGTATAAAAGACCAACCTGCCAAACAGTATACGCATGTAACATAAAAGTTGGAACTACACATGTATAACAAAAAAAAAGTTATATATAAAAGGTGGTAATAATAACTACATAAGAAAATTATGCTTTCTGTAATGTCTTTCAACCTGAATGGTCTAACAGATAAATATAAAAAAGAAAGAGTAGTGAACTATATTAAAAAATGTACAGTGCAAATAGCTATGCTACAGGAGACACCTGGAAAGAACTGAACATGTGAATTTGGTAAAGAAAGATTTTCAGGATGGTTGTTCAGTGGAATATCTGGGGCAAATGAAAAGATTAACTGTAAGAGGAGCTCCAATAATGACAGAAGAGGAAAAAAGATAATAACGGAAGATATATTGTACTAAGGGGCTACTTGTCAAGGGAGGAGGATTACACTGGCATGCATTTACATTCCACCTAAAAGTGCTATAATGAAGCTTAAGAAAATTCTAGGAGAAATAATCAGCTTTCAGCAAAGAATATTACTTGTAGATGGAGATGGGAATTTGGTTGGCAACAGTGAAGATGTGTCTAGAGGGCCTAGGATGGAAAATAGAACAAAGGACGGTATATTTTTGAAGAATTTTATGAAAATGTTTGGCATGGAAGATGTGAATTCAGTAGTAGGAGTTCGGATTGAATTTACATATTATTCTTCAAGATACAAAAACTGGGCTAGATTAGATAGAATTTATAGCTCACAGGAACATGTGCATTTAAATGAAGGACTTGAAATGCACCCAATGACTATTTCAGATCATGCGCCGATAACTAAAATAAGAAATGCAAGGTAATGAAATAAACAGGAGACAATGGTGCTTTTCCAACTATCGGCTGAAAAGAGAGGAATTTAAGGAATGGGTTTTGGAATGAATTCAGGAGCTACTAGAAAATATAGAAATGTCTTCTTTAAATATAGCTAAGAAGTGGAATAAAATTAAAGTGGAGTTTAAAATGAGGGTGGAAATAAAGGAAAGGGAGATAATATTTTATTTCTTAATGATATTTAGAAGGACTGACAAATGTTAAAGTACTGCAAAATAGGGGGAATCTCTCAGAACAAGAAAAGGAGCAACTGCAGACTGCTAAACAGAAAATAAGGGATTACCTCGATAATATGCACGTTTAGAAAGCCTGCTGTTAAGAAACTATTTTGATAATAATTCTAGAGCAGGAAAACTTTTAGCACAACAACTTAGGCAACAGAAAGTGGAAAGGGCTGTCACCAAGCTTAGGGAGCCTATAAGAAGGAAGATAACAAGAGATCCTGTAGAAGTATTAGAAATATTTCAAAAATGTTATGAAAATTTGTATAAAGCAGAGAAATATGGAAATCAAGAAAAGGGGCAAATGGAAATGTTTATGGAAGAATTAAATATGCCAAGGTTAGAGGTAGATGAGGCTAAATTACTAAAAGCTAAAAGAGGAAGACATGAGATAAAAATGGCATTGTATAACCAATCTACAGGAAAGTCCCCAGGAAAAGATGACATTCCTGTGGAAGTTTGGAAGCTAGGAGGGAAAAAACTGATAAAGATCTGAAAGGTTTTGTTTAACATTAGTTTAAGAGGATCCTGGAAGAAGGCCGTGGTAATGGTAATACCTAAAGAGGGTAAAGGTCATCGAATCCAGTTTCATACAGGCCCATTTCAATATTAAACTATGATTATAAAATGTTTATGTCTATACTGGCTAAAAGAATGGCAAAACTGATACCAAAATTGATAGATATGGATCAGTGTGGTTTTGTGGAGGGGAGACGTACATTTGACAATATTAACAGAACACTGATGATTCAGAGGGAAGCAGAATGCAAGAAAATACCACTGTTACTGGTGGGACTTGATGCAGAGAAAGCATCTGACAGAGTAGACTAGGACTTCACGAGCAGGGCAATGGAAGCATTTGCTTACCCCGATACAATTATAAGGTTGATTAGGAGTATATATGAGGGATAGGAGGCAAAATTAAAGTGCATGGGGTCCTCTCTGATAACTTCTGCTTGAGTAGAGGAACCAGGCAGGGTTGTCCGTTTTCCCCTTTGTTGTTTACATTATATTTAAAACCACTGGCAAAGAAAATAAGGGACTCAGAATTTCAAGGATATAATTAGGCTGGCTCTATTTGCAGATGAGATTACTTTATACATAAAACCAGAAAGGGACATTACAAATGTGTTGACCATTTTAAGACAGTTTCAAATCTTCTCAGGATACAAAATTAATGAAGCTAAAACACAGGCAATAGCAGTAAATTATGTACCAACACACAAATTGGTCCAACAATATCCATATTTATGGGGACATGATAAAATGAAGTATTTAGGAGTATGGATTAGAAATGACTCTGTTGTGGCAGCTAAGGATATGTGGAAAGAGACTAAACAGAAGACAATACAAAAACTGAGAAAATGGAAGCTTTGTTATATGGATATGGATACTAAGATATAAGTAATTAAAATGCTGCAGTCCCTTTAGTCTTACACACAGGTCAGGCATACTTTTATCAAGCAAAGGAGAAGCTGTGAATAGCAATTAAAAAAGAAGGATTTTATCTGGGAAGGGAGGACAGCAAGGGTCAAGTGGGATAAGATGATTCTTCCAATAGAACAAGGCAGACTAGGATTACTCAATTTGAGGGGGTATTTTAGAGCAACACAACTAAGGCTCTTATATATAGCACAAGCAGAAAACTATAAATTCAAAATGGAAAGGAATGGTAATGATTACAGGGGGAAGCTCAAGAAATAAGGAGAGACTGGGAGTTTGGATGCAGACTCTTAATGAGAACAAAAATCATACAGATTCTTAGAATCATAAAATAGCAGGGAGTATTCTAAAAACTAAACCAGCACGAGAATGGAGAAAAGAGATTCTGCCAATAAGGATGAATGTGGTTAGGGATACAGATAAATAGCAAGAGGAGGCTGGAATTTATTGGAGAAAACTGGCAAAGGAACCAAGGTATTGGGAGCAAATAACTAGAAAGGGAAATGTGATAGAATGGAAAGAGGCCAAGAATTTATTTGGACTGCAGGTTAGAGATTGCCTTCCCTATCAAGGACTGATATTTAGAGTATACGCAAAGAGAAAGAAATAGAGATGTCCAAATTATAGACTAGCACTGGTACAGTTTTTAACAGAATCTAGAACAGAAGTTGCTGTTAAAAAAGGAACAATTAGTAGAGCATATAAAATATTGCAAGATAATTATAAGACTCAATCGGAGGAACTTAGAAAGGATTGGGAGGGACTGGATAAGCAATTCACAAAAAGACAATGGGGGGATAAATGTACATCTCCCAAATATGCAACAAAGTCTACAAGACATAGGATCTTTGCCTGGAAGTGCTTACACAGGTATTTTTATTACCCCAAGTTGACTCCAAAGAATTTTTCCTCAAGTGGATAGCAAATGTTGGAGGTGTGACGGGCAAGAAAGGGGTGGCTGGGAACATATTTTTTGGGAGTGTAATGAGCTGGATTCACTGCAAACCACTCTGTTGGAGAACCTGGGTGAGCAGACTGAAATGACGGGGGAGATGATTTTTTTGAGTTATGATACAGAATTGGAATTGCCTAGGCATAAGTAAAGCCCTGCTGAGTCTAATTATGGTGGCTGCCAAAAAAGCAACTTCTAGAAAATGTAAATCAAAGTCCAGACCAACTTTACTAGAAGTAGTCAATATAGTAATAGAGATAAAACAACTGGAACTGGGATCTTTAGAAAAGGGCTGGAGCAAACTACATAGGAAAAAGTGGGAATTGTGGGAATATATGCAGCGAAGGAATGAGGTTTAGCAGGCAGGACTGGAATGAGCCATATGTTTAACAGGCAATGAGTGGACATATTATAAGTGATGTACAATATTTGCAGCTACAGCTGTTTCAATGGTGTCTGTGATCTATAATGTTTGCAAGAAAAGTGGTGTCAATGTTGTTTGTTTTTCATTTATATAAATGTAAGACTGCCTATGTCATACATAATAATTTATGAAAATGTTTACTGGGAAAAAAATCCCAGCTGGAGACATTACCTACTATACAGATTACAGACTTAAAAGTTTCTTTCAGGACAAACTACATATACTTGCAGCCTCCTGCCACTTTTTCAGCATATTTAAAGGCATATTCAAGCAATAATGTCTATTAGTCACCATTAGTCACCTGGCTAGACATCTCCAGCAGCTGGAGAGACCACAAAGGTACCTAACCAAGAGGATTACTGGCCTCAAACAGTTGCCCTATGCAGCAGGATTGAAAAAGCTAAGACTGTTCTCTGTTGCATACCGCTTTCTCAGAGGCGATCTCTGCCTAACGCACAGAGCCATGTCCAACCCAGAATTGTTGAACATGCTCCATCTTAGCAAAACCAAATCTACTCGAGCTACACACTCTAGGGATATAAACCTCAACACAACAATGAATAGAACATGCTGGAGGGATAGATTCCCTTCGCAGAGACTTCCCTTACTATGGAACAGGGTCCCGATCTACATAAGACAGAGCCGCTCACTATCACTCTTCAAGAGGAACCTTGATGAGTGGATGGGTAACAGAAAGTTCACACCGGGGATCACACCAACAGCACTACTAGATAGGGGCCAAGGGTACTAGCTACTAGTACAAGGGTCTAGGGAACTACTAAAGGGGCGGTGAGTACCGCACAATGTGGCTGGGCTAATATATGCCTTCGGGCAGATAGCCCAGTACCAGCCTATGAACCTATAATGTAGTGGACATTTTTCTTGCATTGCCCACAATGTAGGGATTGATTGGTTGACTGTTCTGTATAACTATTTTTCCTCTTTGAAGGTGAATACTTCAGAAAAAAAATAGTGTTGCTATTTGGACTAGATGCACACTGGTCTATACCAGTACTGTCATGTATATGTGGGAATTGAAGCATGTATTTTTTAAAAGATTTTTTTTAAAACATATTTCAACTTGTATGCGATTCCTGGATGATATTTTTATAATCTGGCAGAAAAAGATGATACTTTGTCTCTTCTTATGGAATGCATTAATTCAACTAGTGATTTTTGGAAGTTTACATCCAATTATTCTTTTCATGAGTGGAACTATCTTGATGTTACAACTGCTACAAATTTAAATGAGCTGTGTTTTGAGAGTGTCATTTATCATAAGCCCACATTTTCTAATGCATATTTACACTACCATAGCTACCACTCCACTTTCAAAAACTAAGGTTGGTTAAGGGCCAGTTTATAAGGCATTGCATATGACCTCCTCTAAAGGTAGATTTGAATGAGTGGCTGGTAAGCCTGAGGCAATGTTTTTTTTTTTTGATAGAGATCCTCCAGAACTTGAAGGCAAGGCTAAGAGACAGGTGTTAGCCGAACATGGAAGATTCAAGCTCATTCTGCCAGAACAGACTGTAACTGGTCAGATTAGTATAGATGGGGGCAAGACTGTGTCACAGTTTGATGAAAGATTAGCCAAAGCTTTGATATGTCCTCCCACCCACTCCTTGCTTTCACAAAGATGCCTCAGGCTCATACTCTACACCCCATCCAGACATCCCTCAGGATTTAATTATCCCATCTATTCTTCAGCAAAATAGATACTTGCAGCAAAAAGTCAGTTATTAAAGGACAAAACAAAACAGCAGCCCAGGAGTAAGATGCAGAAGAAAGGAATGTGAAAGGGAGAAGAAGCAGGAGTAGAATGAACATGCTGGATGAACAGAGTAAGGATATGAGCAAACACATGCAGAAGAATGGCATCCATTATAATATGCTGAATTCTGGGAAAACCTTTATTTCTCAGGCTATCTTACCTGCAAAATAACTGAAACCTGCTTCTCCCCTGGCTTGCTTGCCTTCCATTTCCTGTATGTGTCTGCTTTCAGAAGGTTCTCGGCTTTGTGAGTCTAGTAATGAAACACAATCCAGAGTTTAGTTCAGCCATTCAGTGTCACTGACAGTGTAAATAGCAATTAGTTTTTAAACTAAACAAATGCACATATGATTATGATTAAAAATGCAAACTATGGTGGCACCCTCTCCTTTTCATGGAGAGCTCTCATCTACATAAAAAAAACACAAAGTAGTTTCATGAACGGTGTAATATTAAAGCCAAAAAAATAAATAACTAAGACAAGATGAAGGCTATAACTAAGATTGTAGTGCTTAACTATCATTTCTAGTCTTCTCATTTTTTTTTCAATCCCTCTAGTTTATCCAACATAGATAGTAAAGAAGGGCCTACCATCTTCACAAGTGTCTAGCACACCCACAATATCTACACTGAAATAGCCTATACTGTTACAAGGGTTCTGAGTAACCACTAAGTGTTCTAAATTACATCAAACATTGCTGAAAGTTTGTGGCTTTACCACTTCTGCCAAACCATAAGAAACCCTAATTCAGAACCCACAAAGGAAATGTTGAAAACTACAAACATGCTATCACAAGATTAAGCAAAAATGTCAAACACCTCAGAAGTGGGGTCTATTTTGGCTTACTGACCCTCAGTAGTCTACTGTGCCCAACTAATGTGGACCATTACACCACCTCTGTGAATACTGGCAGTATGTGTAATTCTGTAGTGTTGTTCAAGACATGTTTTTTTCCAGATACGGCTGTGCCCCCTGCACCCTCCAATCTGGAGGCTTTGCCCTCACACCCAATTTCTAAACGTACTTGCTTCGAGGATTTTTAAGAAATGTGTAAAATATATATACAAATCATAAGTGTGAGGTCAAAGCCACATAATGGAAGAGTGCAGGAAGTACTGTCTATGAAAACACTAAAATAAATAAATAAAATAAAATAAAAAAAAAACTTTTTTATTTGCTGCAGGCATCTTGGGTAATGAAATCATGTGGTCAGTGAATAGGGTGTTGGGAAGCTGTCAGGACATCAAAGTGATACCCAAATATGCACTGCCCACTATCTGATTACAGTCCATGCTTCACAGATCACCAACTCCATTTTCAAAAAATGTAGATATCAACATCAAACTAAAACACCAAAAGCAAGGTCAACAAGCACAACATACTAATGCTTAAAAAAGTATCTTACCCAGCCGATTTACACTATAACTATATCATGTGACAAAAGCAGTCTGTAGGATCTAATGTCTTTGTTACTGTTTAAGAACAGGTACTAGTATAGTGTACTGTACACAGGTCTCAACTGCAAAATCTGGGAAAAGTATTATTCTATTAATTCCACTGAAAAAAACTATATCAACCTCACAAACCCGGCTAAAAAAATTCATCAGAACATAAAAATTATTTTCTGCTGAGATAGACACTCCAGTCAACTATCTAGCTCAGATTTTTCTATGGACTTAAAGTTAAAATTCTAAGCAACCCAAAGTAATAGTTTTACAATCCCTCCTCCATCTCTAAAGACTTTCGGAATATCTTTCCTGAGAACCCAACATGAAACTACAACCACATACCCCACCATATTCTGAATCTTCTGTAAAGCCAATCGCCTAGCATTCTCAGATAACGTAATGAAATGTTAAACCTTTTCTACCTGGGGATCTGGTGGCAATTGTTTACACAACTGACTTTTACTCGTACCTGCAAGTACGCTGACAAATTTAAAAATATGTCCTGATGACGGAAACCTATTATCAACAAGCTCAACAGTAAAAGCCCTTCTTTATAAAGGTTATCTCAAAAAAGTCTTCAAAAAACATAGATGTAATTTCAAATCCCACAAAGCCAAGTACAAACAGAATATTTCCACCCCATCCAAAATAATGACTTTCTTTAATTATGTTGCGGATCTTCAAAGTAATACTCAATACTGCACCAAGCTGAACTTTTAACAGTATTACCTTTTCAGATCCAGAAGACATCACCATACACTTGCAGACACATTTAGTTACAATAGCATCCCACCTTCTTCCTTCCCTGTTTATCACGCCATTTCTAACTTGTCCCATACAGCCATATTTATTTTGTAACAGGTCTTAAATTATTTTTCCAAAATCAAAAATACTAGTGTTATGGGGCCCAACAAAACAACAGGCTGTCAACATCATTAGCAAACATAGCCTCACTAATTCCCTTGTAAACTTTTTTAAACTCAGACTCTCCACTGGATACGGGCCTAAGGCTTAGAGAACAGCCACATTAGTACACCTACATAAAGGTGGCCCTACCAATGACCTGGGGAACTACAGCCCTATTAGACATGCCAGTATTATCTATATATATATATATATATATATATATATATTTATTTATTTATTTATATAAATATAAATTACTTGAACTTACAAATGTTAATACAGACAGCCTGCAATCCACCATCCCCAACCACAGAACCTGGTGGACTTTCAAAAGGTACCCAAAGCACTGGATAATGGTCAGTCAGTAATTACCACCTACCTTGGATCTAGAAAAGGTCCTTCTTTTTGATCTAGCAAAGGTATTTGATGCCATCTCATAACTCGGGTATCATAAATAAGCTTAGTCTGTTAAGCAACCCCATATAACCCAAATAAACTGCTAAAAAGCTTGCAGACAAAACTCACACAGTGAGGGCTGGTGGCACTCATTAATGAAAAGCTTGTCAATACTGGCATACCACAGGTTTCCATGCTGGCTGCACTCCTATTTGACATATACCTATCTGATGTCTTAACTGACATCAAAAATTTATGGTTGACAAACTTTGCTGGTAAACTTGGTGCTATCAAAAATTCTCCAACTAATACCAAAATCCTTCAAGTGGGTCTGAACCATAACTGCAGGTGGCAAGATCATGGTGCAAAGCTAAATGCAAAAAATATACTAATCTTTAGGAACAAGAATTCCCCTGCATCTGCCACATTGATGATAAACTCCTCAAAGTTAATATTTGTTGTCAAAGACCACCATGTATCAGCTACTGTTAAGAAACCCTTCTACCTAGCACAATTAAAAATATATCCTGCAGATCCAAAGAAATTATTGTCCCTCTCTACAGCTCCCTAAAGGCCAAACAGAATATACTGAACTTTTCAGCATGTATCTAACCAAGTATACTACCCAACTTGAAAGCCCCCAACAATTCCTAACAAAGAAAATCTCAGATAAACCCTCCTTAACTTAAAATAACTGAATGAATGCCCTTTCACACTTCTTAGCCTCTACAGACTCCTGTGTGGGGACTTCTGCTTGGCCTATATGGCTAACAATGACTTTATCCTGACTAGTAAATCCAAACAGCGAAAAACAAACTAAGACTTAAAACAAACCACTGACAAGAGACTTCAGACGGCACTAAGAAATATTTAATGTTAAGCTTTTGCTTGATAAGATTAACAAACTTCATCAGACATACTAAAAATCTTATAAACAGTCTTATATAGAGTAACAATTGACCAATCATTTCATCTAATAAACATTTTAAATGAGCTTATTTAAAAACTTTTAAAGGACTTTTAAAGAAATAGGCACATTGACAAAAGCACCACTCTCTCTATTAAAAATAAACATGTAAAGATTCAAGTACAGTATAAACTAGACTACACTACTAATAATGTTACAACTAAATACAAATAATATTATGTATGTGAACATTAAACATGATCATAAATACAGTGAAAAAAATAATAATAAAAAATGTTAATAAAAAGTATGTATGTATAAATATATAATGAAACAATTTGTAAATATAAAAAAGATGAAAAAGACAATACCGGTTACAAGTCATCTTGTCAAACTTTTGATTTTTAAAATAGTACTAATAGAGCAACCCTCATTCAAACCAGGTGAATTATATGCATTCAACCTAATCTGCCATATGAGCTCAAGTTCTTCTAATCTAAGTGAATCAGGACCACCTCGAGGGTTATAAGAAACTTGGTCTATGTTGTCATTTATCAACCATGTAGTCAGGGTACCCACGATGGACAAACATCCCTCTAATATAAAGACACTCGGCACAGAAATCATGGTCTAGAGTGATAATACGGGCAGCCCTGACAAGTTGACCCTTAACAATAGCGCGTTTTTGGTACAATGGATGGCAACTAGATGAAATCATTGACGAAGTAACAGTTAAACATCAGAGTCACTTTTATAAACCTATACTGAACAACTCATTTAACACACCTAATAGGGTGGTCAACTCCTCTCTTATGTCACCTGATGTACCCGACAATCCTCAAAAAATAAACACTGTAGCTTCTACTTTTGTTACAACGTATAGTAGAGACTGTTTTCAGATTTTGTTAAAAAATTGGGAAATTTTTAAGAATGACAACAGTGTCTACTTAAGTATAGGTGAACGTCCTATGGTGACATATAAAAGAGGCAAGAATCTCAAAGCCTATTACGAACAACATGGAAGAACTTCTGTTAGAACAGTGGGTATGTATAAATGCCAGGCCTGTAATTATTGTTCATATGTCACTGAATCTAATAGATTTTTTATTCATAATTTACAATACCATTTGAAGCGAAGAGTTAATTATAACTAGAAAATGGTAGTCTATTTAGCTCAATGTCAGTCATGTTTAGCCTTCTATGTTGGTAAAACAGAAAGAAGGCTACATGACCGTATGTATGAGCATATGCACGCCATTAAAAAGCATAAACTTGACAACGCATTAGCTAAACACATAGTACAGTTCCCTAATCACAGTTTTAAGTTTATAGTGATAGACCAAGTTTCTTATAACCCTCGAGGTGGTCCTGATTCACTTAGATTAGAAGAACTTGCGCTCATATGGCAGATTAGGTTGAATGCATATAATTCACCTGGTTTGAATGAGGGTTGCTCTATTAGTAGTATTTAAAAAATCAAAAGTTTGACAAGATGACTTGTAACCGGTATTGTCTTTTTCATCTTTTTTTATATTTACAAATTGTTTCATTATATATTTATACAGACATACTTTTTATTATCATTTTTTATTATTATTTTTTTCACTGTATTTATGATCATGTTTAATGTTCACATACATAATATTATTTGTATTTAGTTGTAACATTATTAGTAGAGTAGTCTAGTTTATACTGTACTTGAATCTTTACATGTTTATTTTTAATAGAGAGAGTGGTGCTTTTGTCAATGTGCCTATTTCTTTAAAAGTCCTTTAAAAGTTTTTAAATAAGCTCATTTAAAATGTTTGTTAGATGAAATGATTGGTCAATTGTTACTCTATATAAGACTGTTTATAAGATTTTTAGTATGTCTGATGAAGTTTGTTAATCTTATCAAACGAAAAGCGCTTAACATTAAATATTTCTTAGTGCCGTCTGAAGTCTCTTGTCAGTGGTTTGTTTTAAGTCTTTATCCTGACTAGCCTATTACACATCCAAAAACCTGTAATACCATGAAACCCACTCCAAGAATGCATATCTACATCAAAATATTAACAAAACCTGTTGGCAAAATAGATATCACACAAAGGATTCTCTGCCTATGGAATAAATTCCCATTTCATTTAAACAAATACTTCTCTAAATCTTCTTAAAACAAATCCTGCTGAATAAAAGGGAACCCATACATTCACCCTTGGTCTGTTCCCTTTGGTCCTTACTAAAAGAGGAAACAAATGATGAGACTTACAGTGGCTAAGATTTTAAAAGTCAACGGGATTCATTATATAGTATGAACCTATGAATGTCTCTGGACCTTCAAACTCTCCTAATCTGGCCCGACACTAAACTATTGATTCTAAACTGGAAAAAAAAAAAACAATAATCATCAAACTGTCCTCTTTGTTCCACATGCTAAGTGCTCCATTCCTTTCATTTAATGACAGCTCT